>NC_089321.1:19013003-19051389 GCF_036669915.1 Pocillopora verrucosa | reverse complement strand
TATCGTTTAAATGTTTACTTGATTCATGGAAAGCAAAGATTGGAGTGGCTTTGGGTATTTCAGCCCTGTTTTGGAAAAAATAAAACAGTTAGTGGTATGTTTTAAACACGGAGCGAGCCTATAAAAGGTCAGCGGTTTGCACTTTGTTGGCTTCCTTCGCACTGATAATGGCGGCTTTCTGCAACGGTCACTATCGTTATAAATCTTCTGCTAAATCTCTTGTTGTCTGCTTTCAAGAAATGATACATTAAATTATTTATTTACAACCCCCACCATTTGCTTACCTTTTCAAAAGTGTCTTAAATGTCGTTCTTAGACAAAAAACTCAAGAAACGAGCGAAAACTTCCTTCCCGTTCGGAGAAAATTCAAATTTCGCGGGCGCTCAAGATCGATGAACGCATGTCCTCCGTTGAGAAAATGGGCCTGCAATCATAAAGATCATCTATTTCTATAACTTGAGCATGCCTGTAGGTTCTGTACGATAGTGAGGCTTGTACTTTGAGTTTTGGCTGCGGGAAAGTAAAACAACAAAACAAACAGAAGTTATGTGTTCGTATGTATACGTTTTGCGACCATGCTAGGCCGCCATAGGGCAAATGCACCTCCACACTGTTCTATTCAGAACAAAAAAATCCGAAATTCTGAGTACTACAAAGAAAAGAAAGAGTCTTTAAAGGCTAAAAAGGTCAGGTACGACTTCAAAATAGAGTTAAACAAAGAAGAAGAAGGCTGCCTGGAGTCGCTGAAGATGCATCCATCCTGCATCCATCCTACAAAGAAAAGAAAGAGTCTTTAAAGGCTAAAAAGGTCAGGTACGACTTCAAAATAGAGTTAAACAAAGAAGAAGAAGGCCGCCTGGAGTCGCTGAAGATGAAAATTGCATCCATCAAAAAAGAGTTGCATTTGGATAACAAACTCGTACCTGCAGCAAACGCTCGTTTTATGGAAATTTTAGTAGACAACTGGCTTGTACATAATGCCAAAACCGAGGCAAACGGTTTAGAAACTGCACACTTTGTGGACTTTGATAGTATGCAGTCAGTAATCGAAGAGGAGACAAACGCAAGCTCGCCCCCAGAATCGTTCCAGGACAGCTACATCAAGACCCAGCTGCATAGCGAGAGCCGAGAAAATGACGAAATTTATTTAGTGTGCGGATCTGCCCTCGAACGCTTGTTTAGACATTTTATTGACGGAAATGATTGTGTTTGCAAATGTGGGAATACTAAAAATCTTTGCTCGTGATAAAATGCACCTCTACATTAAGGGAAGCTTATATACACTCACAGAAAGCGAACTACAAATATTTACCCTGTGTTCGAGTTGTGTTGAATACAATTCAAGCTTTATTCAAGCAAATTTCGCTATAAACATGCACTGAAACAATGCAAATACACATTCATTGATAATTTTCACGATTGATTGTAGTTTGAACGTGGGCATCTACAAAGAATTACATTTCTGTCAAGCTCGGCTGAAATTACGCGACATGTAAATCAAGCTACATTTATAAATTTACCAGCATCTTCCTCTTCACGGACATTGCTATCTTGTGTTATTTTTGCTCTTTTCCTTCGGCTTGGTTTGGTTTCAGAGACAACCTCCCCGCCGCTGAAGGCCACAAAAGAACGCAGAGATTCCATTTCACTCACTGGCATTAGAAGTACAACCTAAAACACGGCATTTACGTTGAGTAACAAACTCCAAAACAATCGATATGCTTTCACAAGTGAAACAACAAAAAAGGTGTTAAAATGCATGTATATGAAGTACGATACCTGTCTAAATTCTTCTTCTGTAGATGCCATTCTTGTTGTTTTCGCTTACCTTTTCACAAAGCCGAGAAGCAAACAAGCGAAAAACCTTCCCTTGTGCTGTCGCCTGAAAAATTACTTCGTGCGAATTTCGCGGGAGTACGACACGCCTGGGTGAATAAGCCAATCAAAGCAGAGTATTCCAATTTGTGATTGACGGGCTGAGCCGCTCGGCCTCCATTTATAGGCTCGCTCCGTGTTTAAACACCATAACACCTGAAAGGACACTGGAAATGTAGTAAAATTATTTTTTAGCATCCAGAGCAAAAAGAAGAATGTGAGGCAGTGAAAAGAGACTGAGTTTTCAACGCCATTTTTCGTAAAAGCTGCCACCAGCTTGTTATTGAACTCACTAAAATTTACCTGGAAGGCATTAACTTTTTTTGTCGCGAAACTCGTGGATTTTAAAACTTTGAAACGACGTCCGATGAATCCTGAAACTGGAGTTTGAGTCCATTGATAAACTATGCGAGCTGGTCTCATGAGCAGATCAAGCTCCAACGAAATTTGACAGTTTTTAATTTTTAAGCGGATGCAAAAATCGAGACAAAAATTCGTCATGACACAATTTGTCCTTTGATTTTGTCAAGAGAATTCTGGTTTTGTCTGCTATTGCAGATAGCCCAGATAGGCACTTACGGACCAATTTTTAGTTAAATAATAGCCTTCACTCTCGAGAAATTGCAAATATATTACTCATGTTATACGAATACAACTTAAATTCCGAAAACTTCAAAAACATCTCCAGTCAGTCTGGCTTTCTTCTACTGCCTCACATTTTCCCTTGTGCTGTGGCTGTTAACAAGTACCTCCACCGCATTTCTAATGTTTCTTAAAGTGTTCAGATGTTTAGAACATACCAATAACTGTTACATCTTTTTCCATATCGTGGTCAAACTGACCGTAACGAAACAAAATTAACGTGTAATCGAGGATTTCGCTGGATAGCTGGTAGTACTTCGAATAACTCGATACGTCGTCCCAGGAGAGAAATCAGGGCTTAAATATCCCAAAGCCACTCCAAGCTTTGCTTTCCATGAATCAAGTAAACCTTTTTAAAAGTTAAATTTCTCATTAAAATGTAATTCAGTCCATTTTAATAACTTTCGATTCTAATTCGTTACATTAACTAATTTTGATTTCAATTTGTAGAACCCGCGAAACAGGTCATATGGCAAGGGGAAAAATTTACACAATCACGTCACGCAATATATCAAGCTGGGTTTGTCCAGTTGATTTTGATGGTCGCAGGGAAATGTCGAGTTTGTCGCTCAAAACCGTTGTGGTCCATAAGAGCGTAACATCATTCGTGATGGAAACAAATCTGCGGAAAGGAAGGTTAGTTCATCGGGTTCCGTATACTAAATCTCGGGAGAAACTGCAGGAATTGTTTCCGAGTGTATGCGTGCTGTTTTGTAAATATGAACACTGCAACCTATTTAACTTGTTTTTGTGTCCTTTCAAGCAACGCGATATGTCGGTTATGACCAGAGTGCCAAATTTTATTCTTTAATTTTGATCTTCTCCACACTGTGCATAATTCATGACCTGATATTTCAAAGTAAATTATCGAGAAGGCGCCTTCCGATCACCTTTGTCTACTTTGTAAGTCACGCAAGCGCGCAAGTGTTAAGACCGATCACGTTTACGCAACGTTTTAGGACAACTCGGCATCTAATCTCCATTCAGTTGCTGTGAAAACCTAAAATCCTCAACGTAGAAGATAAACGAACGAAGTTTGAACTGTAAAAAGGAGATCTTGGTCAATTCCAAGAATCATGCAAATGATCTTTGACACGAGCACAATTGAGCAAACACATGGATTTGCGTTGTTTTTAAGAGGTTGGTGGATGGAAGCTGGAGATATACCCGCGGGTTTGAGACAATCCATGACCTCATTGATGCATAAACTATGCACTGATATGCCTTTTCGGTCCGATTAACGCCTGCATTTTGAGAATTCTTTCGTACAAAGTAGTGAATTTTTGATATGCAAATTAAGGTCGAAGAGAAGGGTCTCCTCTGATCACGCTGGTATGAAAAATATTTCAGCTGAAGTTTCCATATTTTGTCTGTGAACTAACTGAATACACCTTGTAACTTGTAGCAGGATAGAATTCCGTGAACTACATTGTTGCAGTCGCTGCGCGCTGGACAAAATCTTTGAAATCGACACTTTCGATCGCTGTTCATAGAGGTGGTCTGGCCAAAAATGATTTTTGGCTTGTGGCCACGCAAAAAAAGAGAATTGGAAAACAACTAAACTATTTTTGAAACATGTGTCCTAAACCCTTTTCATGGGCAAAAAATAAAAGAAAACTTTTTTCCGACGGGAAGTCGAGAGGACCGCTTTTAGCGAGAGTGGCACTTAAATTCCAACAATGAGGATTCATTTTGTCCTCTGCGAAAATCTTAAAATCTAGTTTCGCAACACGAGAAACAACTGAGACGCTAAATTTACACGGTTAAAAGCTTTTATGACCTATGAATGACAAGATAAACAAAATTTTGTCAATTTGAACGATTTTGTCCAGTTTTTACCTAGGACAAATTTTGTCGGTGGTGCGTCTGAAAATTTGTCCGCTTCGGCCAAAATTTGTCAAGTCGCGACAAATTATCCGCACTTGTAGACGGTTGGTGGTGACAGAAATTTTGTCTAAACAAACAACTTTTTCGCAAGTGCGAATCGGCCCTTTGTCAGTTTCTGATGCAATTAAATAGTGGTTGTATTCACCACCGCAAGTCTGTTGCAAGTCAATTGCAATTAATGAGTTGCCAGTAATTGGATCCTCGTGATTGCACAAAGATTTCTGGGCTCGTCGCGGGGCAAACTTATAGGGGATACACGGCGAAAGTTTGTTTCGACGTCTAAAAAAACCGATTTTGGAGAGAGATCAACGCTTTTCGCTGCGGTCTTTTTCATGAATGGATAGAGATAATGTTGATTGGAGGGAAGTGTAAGTTTTTGTTCGTATTTTCACGAAATATGTCATGAAATATACCGATGAACGTCTCTCCTTGCGTAAGGTTTATTGTGAGTCGTTATCTCGTAATGGTCTCGACATTTATAAAATTAGCCATGAATCGCCAAGAAAAAACTCATTTAAGTCTTTTCAGTCGTATTTATGTCTGCACAGCCTATTTTCATACTTGTTAACGTATAAATAAACAAATTATGACTTCTGAAGATGTATCTCCTCAAAAGAGTTGTCTGCGGAGATGGAAATTGTTTGTACCGAGCTACTGCTCTTTGGAAGGATTAAAAAAGCGGTGAAAAACATCAGGAAATCCCTTGTTCAAGTTATAATTTGTTTGAGAATAATCCAATAATAATCTTCGCGAATTCTTGGAAGATCTTGTCAAGAAAAGCAAGCTCCAGAGAATTCCGGCAGAAACTGTGGACATTTATTTAGTTGTGCATCGCTCGTCAAGCAACCCATTTGTACCTACTCATCGTCGCAGAAAAAAGGGTTCAGTTCTGAGTCATTTGTCAACGCTGGTCCGTCCACATTGATCACAAAAGAGAAGCAATGTAGGCGTTAAATCACTTAAATATCTCACGATAATATTAAATGCTCAAGCACACCATTTCAATCTCATGCTGCCTTGAGAGAGCTCTTGTTACTCTCTTTGTATTACCAAGCCAAAACAAAAGCTAGAAGTAGGCTATACACATGTCCTAATATCTTAAAAAGCTTCATTGGTTTATTTCTTAGCGATTTATAGCTGATATTTCCACATTTCGAGACCATTCAGCGATGCCAGTTTCACAATTACCTTGCGCATGAACGTATGAACAAAGCCTGGATTACAAACCGAGCGGACTTTCATTTATAACAAAGGAAAATACATCGTAGACTATGAGACTTTGGTAAACGTCTAAGAAAAATTAAGTTCTCATCCCAGAGTAGCTTAAGGAAAAAATATTACTAATGTGGGAATGTCTCAACCAAGGTTCTTAACCTGACCCGCCTAAGGTGGTACATTCATCTCCATTGTCACGGCGCTCGCATTTCATTTCCGTTCCACACCATGGTCTTTATCATGGTGAGCTTGCTCAAGACTTAAAGCTTTCAATACTTTTACCAAATAAAAGCGGCCGCAATTTAATTAACAGAAAGTTTGCAACTGTGCGTCAAAAGAGTAAAGAAGTGCATTTGGCTTTTAGGTCCTTTTACTGCGTTTTCACGACACAAAAGAAGCATTTTGGACCTTTTTTTTCGTCCTTTACTGAGAAAATAACCGTATATAATAAAGTATAAACGAGATTACGTTAAGGAATAAGATGAAAGGGTACTCTAAATCCGATTGTAAAGCTCTAATATATGTAATTTATGCGCCGTCAATACACTTTCATCATGCTATTTTAGTGTAGTTTTCTTATTTCATGTCGCTTAATAGGGAGTTGGGCCTGGAATGTAGAGCAATTTCCATGTCCATTCGTGAGCACTATCAGCATAACTTTCAGGGCGAAGAAGTAGGTCTCTCAGCAGTTTCAAAAGTTTGTATGGAGATGGAAAATTCGCAACTAACTGGACAAAGTTATACATTAAAGTAAACTAAAAAATGTAATAAACACTTTTAAAATTTTAATATCTAGTGAAATATAACTTATTCCATGCAATAATTGTAAATGTAACTCTATTTCATTATGGAAAACAAAGCCAAAGTAATGTAATTTATTGTGTATGTCTCTAAAATAAGTGGGATCCCTTTATTCTGTATACATTCAATCTGTAAATTCCGTCGTTATTTTGTCCGTTGAAAGACCGTGATTGTAACATGTTCTTGTAAATAACGGCGCTCACCAAGACGCCCACCAAAACCGCAGAACTTTTTAAAATTACAATAGGGCCAATATACCTGTCAAACACTTAGGAAGGGAGTTTATCATTGAAAGGTTATACAATGCATGTTGACAACTGAAAATTATGAGAATCAATTTTTTAGGTTCCTAATTACAACAGCCAAGCCATGTTATGAACGCAGTTGGGACGAGAGTTCTTTGAACCGATACTTTACACTTCCATTTGTCCTTCATACATACTTAAGTGTTAAGTTAATAACTCCATTATAATCCAGCTAAACGGCCTTGAAGAGGCAAATATGACGGACTACTTGGGGCACAATAGAATACTGAATACACTCCGTGTTCCCGCTTTGGAAAATTCCGGTCACTTTGGAGCAAATGTCGGTCACAGAATGCTAAAGGACGCCTTCTGATTTCCGAGGACTAACACTCTTTGTTTGTCTTGAGCTTCCCTCCTCGACTTTGTTCTTCGATTCTGAAACCAGGTTTTCACTTGCTTCTCCGTCAGATTTAATACTGAAGCTAACTCTGCCCGCTTGTTTTCAGTCACATACTGGCATTTTGTATACTCCTTCTCCATGGTCTCAATCTGGTTGGCTGAAAATAATTGACGCTGCTTCCTTTTCTTCATTGGCCTTCTTCGTTTACTTTGGAAAGGCACTTCGTCTGGATCGTAGAGAGGAATAATCAAATTTTTACAACGTCTAACATCATCTTTTAAAGTTACCAGAGAATGACTTCTCGACAATATTGCTTTTTATAACGGTGGTTGTGCCACATATACATTAGCCAGTTTTGCCGTATAACATGGTTGTGAATGGGAAACCATTCCTTAAATTATAAGCCTCTACATACACTGATGAAGACGCATTAAATTAGGAAGACATGAAGGGATCGCTCCATGGGTGAGTTTACTGTGAATACTATTACTTAGCTCCCTGATTTGTTATAACATAGTTGTTGTCTTTGAACTAAGACCTCCAATGTTAAATCGAAGTGTTAGCAACCGAGTTCTATTGGCTCTAGATTTAAGCGCAATGGCTTTTAGCCTTAACAAGTGTAGATGTATAGTGAGAAATACCCACTCCATAAGAGTCACGGTTATTTCTGTTGTCAACTTGGGTTGTAAACTACTTTCATGTCAGGATTCAAAAATCGTGTTAGTTCAAGAATATTTCGTAGCCTTTCCGGATATACTTTGAGAGGTGACGCATCACAATTTAATTGCAGAATGAGTTCGTGATTAGAAACACGCTCATCTGTTCTTTTACTGTCTCTCTTTTCGTTTCTCTAATGCAGTGTTTATTCTAGACAAATGAATTGTGAAAGAGATCTTAAACTTGTTCACTCGTAATGAAAGGAACGTCGTTCTAAGCCATGCCAGATCATTACCTCACTTTTTTTGTATTTCACCTGACTTTTTAAACATAAAACCGTTTTAATGTATAACTTTCATTCCTACCTTTTCGAAAGTATCATAGAGGAAATCGAACTGAGTTACAGCCGTGTTTGAGGAACCACAAGAACAATGACATTAAAGACAACAATTTATCCTCGTTAACACCTTATGAACCTACCTAGTGGATGTCTGCTGTTTGAAACTGGAGAATGGCCGAAAATTTTCACTGAGTGAGGGTAAAAAATTTCACCAAAGTTGAATTTCGAGAGAATGGTACACAGAGGGAAGTTTAGCCCATTGTATGAACGCTGAGAGACAGACCCAGGAACAATTGCCAAGGATGGACTGGAAAAGGAATAATTCAAAAGTTTGCATGCTGAACTGTCGGGGTACCTTTCTTTCTCTGTTCTAACTGAATGATTCAACAGGTTTTCGATGAAAAAAGAACTTCCAGCAACAGCTGCTGGAGATGTTGACGGACTCTCTGACGCCATGTTGACTTTGAAACAGGGCGCGTGATGCAGCAGTATTACAATGAATAACAATTGATTATTTGATACGTGTAGCAGCCGGCTTCAAACAACAACCGCTCATTATGTATGGTGTCAATGATAACATCAATATTACATTGACCCGCTTTGCAGTTTGATTCCACTGAACGCCTCAAAAAAAAAGAAAAAGAAAAAATAAAGAAAAAAAAAAAACGACGTTTACGTTAGAAAAGTGCGTTATTTATTGGACTCAACACATATCAGTTTCAACTCTGAGTCCCATAATTAAAGGGGCTTGACAGAAAGGTTACTTTACTTTGATGCATTTCCGTTTCACGATGCCAGACCTGCTGATAAGAATAACTTTACGCTAAACTGACAAACAATAAAACTTGGTCATAATCGGCCCCGCTGCGCCGTGCATGCAAAGTACAAAAGCATTTCAGAACATGCTTAAACATTCTCTTAAATATCTCAGTGTCCTCATTAATGTTCTTTAATAGTGCAGCTACCGCTAGCTGTAGCTTTTGTAAGGATTTCTGTCCCTTTAAAGGTCAACACTGACTGACCTCTAAATGAACATCATACTAAGACCACGAATTAGACTCTATTTGCAGTCAGTAGCTTTGGTTACTTTTAATTTTTGATCCACCTGGCATTTGTCTTTACCTACACTTTTCATTTCGTCTCATCAATAGTCGAAATGAAGCAATTCTGTGATGGAAAAAGTCCTGAAATTCGAAGGCTGTGAATAACTCGATTATCCCAGGTGCTGACTTTTTTAGTTCAATAACGTTGGAGGAGTGGCTATTTCCATAACATTTTTTAAGCAATTTCAGTGACACAATCTAAATAAATTAACCACAATGCAACATAAAATTGAGCTGGTTTCTGTGATGCTTAACTTGACTACAATAAATGAGAGAAACCAAGGTCACTGATTCAAATTTAATGAGATTATGCCCTCTCTTATGTTAAAAGGGAATTCCGCTATTTTACTTCGTTCCCCCTTGACTTAGTGAGTCGAGTGATGATAAAGGTATAAAGTCAAGTTCATTTTCATTTCATGGAGCTTGTGAACAAAGGAGTCTTCATAAGTTTGAAATGCCATTTGAACCAACAGACTCCCTTGTTTGGCTCATCGGAGAATGATAGCTGGGAAAAATAGAGATACATTGGCTCGTTTGATTATGGATCTACCTGCCAGCTTTCTGACTGCCGACAGCTGAACTTCGGGTAGGCATTGACAGAATGATTGATTGCGTCGCCACGCTAATTTCGGTCGGAAGTCTGGTACGTGTTAAGGTGACCTTATATAGCGTTGACAAACGCGGCGGCAGACTGCTACCACATCCATAAAAGCATCTGGATACTCCGCTAATGGAACACGAATGCTTGAGTTCTTTAAAACACACAATTACGCACGGGATCGAAAATGAAAGAAATGCATTCAGTGTATAGAAATTGGTGGGAGGGTTATATGCTGACCTCCCCTGAGAGTCAATGGGAAAACATTTGGACCCTTGCTTTTTTGGATCCTTACGTGCCGTAGCTCTTCTAATTATAGTTCAGGTTACGAAGTTCAGGTCTCCGCCTTAAAACTCAAGAAGATCTCTGTTACAACTGTCTGACGCTTTGCTGAGGTACATTGTTGGTCTCATTTGTTACTTAATTAATTGATAGGGAAATGGTGACGTCCTGCTAACTACTTAGTTTCGTCGACGTTTCCTTCATGACAAGACACAAAGGATTGCACAACTTATACGTAAAACGGTAATTGATATCTTTCATTCAGTCGAGCGGCATTTGACATTAACAAAATTTGATTAGAATCTATAGTGTCAATAGTTCATACTTAGAGCTATTTATACTCGTGGTTTTCAGAACGATTATATTCTTTTGGCGTATTTAATAATAATAATAATAATAATAATAATAATAATTTAACTCTTTTATTGCGTGCTTTCCATGAAATGATCAAGCGCGCATTACATGATTTCTATCTATAGCAATTTAATACAGGGTATCTAACTGATAATTATTTAAAATATACTATGATGAAATTAAAATATACAACATATGTTAAGATACTAGTAATTATCGTGATATTTGATACTGACTTCCTCTCCTGGATTGCAAAACTGATGTGATCCGAATGTGGTTTGAGGGCAAAATCCCACCCTCCACTGTCCTTGACCGCGGATTTCCTTTCGACTTATTTGAACCAGTTTTACACACAAAATGGGTCTTTTTTTTTATTGTCGGAAAGGCAGATGTATCAACTTTGTCCTGGGGTACCTTCACCTCTTAGAGCTCGGGTTAAATGAATTTATCCTGAAATAAAGTACAAGATAATCTTGATCATAGATATTTTCCTGGTAGGAATATGACCGAGTAATAATCAAAACACCAAAAATAATTCAACGATGAAATATTATATTCAATTTCTGCCAATTATCAAGAAATTACCTCAAATGGTCTTTGTTTCGAGGGAGTATTATGGATTATATCAAGAGATTCCCACCAAAATTACCCGCCTTTAAGCAAATCAGTGATATTTTAACAACCTGTCGCGCTTGATTAATGACCAATACTATCACCAGCTCGAAGAACTACAGCCGGCAGTACCAGCAGCTCCGAGGAATTTCCCAACGCAGGTAAAACGTGCGCTATTTTGTTATTGTTTTTATTAAATCTATCATTTTGGTTGACTGCTTTCGGATATACAGTGAACAAAGAAAGTCTACTTTTCGGTGCATGCACAATGTGCCTGTCAAATTCACCACTATTAGATAGGTTCGATTGAAATATTCATGATGATACGGCCACTGTTCTTACATTTGGTTGAATTATTTGAAGTTTTCACCTAATTCTGTCTCGTATTTATGGTCTTTTTATAATCCATGGGTACCTTCTCGATAAACTTAGTTTAGTAAAGCAGCATAAATCGTATTTCCTCGATCAGTCAGTTTAGTAAAGAACTTCGGTGCCCATTTACTTCGTCGTCTTTGGAACGACAGTTTTGCTTCCTCATTTTCGAAGTCTTCCCCCGAAGTCCTTTACCTTGGTATGCTCTCTTTCTATGGATAGTGTTTACATCGTACGCTAAAACGTTCACGGGGCTCTAATGTGTGATCCAAAATTAATAGTCAATTAGAGAAGTTCATGTTAAGTTAGCGAGTCAAATATTTTCAAAGGGTTCCAAAAAAGGCAAATTAGCTCGTGCGAAAACTCTGAACGGTACTTTTCGAATTTTTCGTGATATTGTGTAAGTTCATTCCGTTTGAAAGGCATTTTCATGGTGGATGTGGTTTCCAATTTATATCCCGATTTTTTCCTCCACTAACCACAGTGTTCTTCTTCCATTTCAGCGGCGGAGCTCTGAAGACATTATTCTGACTTGCAAATCTTAATGAGTGTCATTCAAAGCCTATTTAAGCTGCTCTCATGGATTGCAATTGTAGCAACAACTGTTGTTGACCTTGGTAAGAATGTTTCAGCTGATGAAAGGTTCTACATTGTGTTGCTGAATTCAAAGTTTATATTTGAGATTTAGGCCATCTCTTCGTGACACTGTACCCTTTGAACTCGTTAAATCCTGTTCCATACCGAATTGTGTACTTTAAGCTAGATTCGGCAGCATAAAAGCCGAGTTAGAACGCTCTCTGAGAGTACTGTTTATGATTCATACTGTTTTAGATGATTTTTTGTATACTTATTATATAAAGATGTTAATAGTTCCTCTAAACAGGCATGGCCGAGTGTCCACAATGAGAACTGAGCCTTCTGGAAGAGCCTTGAAAGATCCTTCGTCTTCAAGACCCTTAGGTAACAGCGACATAACTAAACTCCTGGAGGACCTAGACAATCAAACGGAAGCCATCAAGACTGGTCAAGAGATAGGCGAAGAACTTTTAGGCGAGAAAAACCATACCAGATTAAAGGAAGATGAAGTGGAAACAATTGATGGTAGTTTATTTGGTAAGTTTTGGTTCTCTATATGCATATTTTGTTTGCCATTTATCAGAAATTAGGTTTTGGTCCACTCTTAGGTCCCTGCGAAGAGAAATTTTCCTCAGAAAACAGGGAAGGGCTAATATCAAGTGTGGATAATATTTTGTCATTTTTATCCCTTAGAGTATTCTAATGATGAGAGCAAAGGAGAAGACTTTCCAGAGGAAGTTAAAGGTACCGTATATCAGTGTGTTAATCTGAAAGGAAAAGGGAGGGAGAGGTAGCAGAGCCAACGTTTTTAAACGTTGGCTCTAAAAAGCCTGGCTCTGACGTTTAGAGTAGTAAAATAGATTCACATGTAGCAAAATAGACTCATTATTCATAAGTCATTGTTCAGTTTTGCCTGTGCATAACAAAAGATCTTGTATTCAAGACATATATCCTTAACCTTCTTCTGATAGCCTGTGAATAATTGTGGATAATAGTTTACAAAAATTTCATTTTGAATGTGAACAGATGACTCCTCACAGGCTGTGAGTATAACAGGAGCTCCTGCGCTGGTCGATAGAGACGGAGTTCCAGACAAAACAACAGCCCTTGAGAGCGGGGCTTCTTATTTAGCTGGCAAGCCCCTGTTGATGCTCAATAACAAAAGTGAAGACCTAGATGTAAGCAAATGGTTTCTGTACTACCCAATCTCGACGGAATCTGATGAGCAAAGAGCATAATCATTAAGCGTTATTATTGCAACGTATATGTAGTTGTGTACTTCGAACGGTATTTGCGAGAACTACATTTCTCTTGTTATTTCTTTACCTCATGAGAAGTCGAATTTTGGATAAGAAACATAAGGTCTCAGCACTCGTTTAGGAGGTAAAGCACCTCGAGGATATCAATAGTGAGTATACCAAGTGAGCTAAAAAGCTACCTGGGAGTTGGTCATTATATTGGTTCTTAATAAAAGTGAATTGATGGATAAATGAATGTGAATATATGGCTAGCTCAGTTGGTGAAGCTGGTACTTAGGTTACATAATATAAGTTCATATTTACCTGATGATTCCTATTCCACTTTGTTCTTTTTTCATCTATCCACTTGTTTTTTTTTAATAACAACATTACAGTGGCAGATCATCTTAGTCCAGGGGAAAGGAACTCCCCCCTCACTCAATTTATCAGATCTGTGGGTTTTTTTTTTTATTACCTGTATGACACCAAATTTCATGTCAAGACTGGATCGCATACTACAACTAAATATGAAGCAAATAAAATTTTATTTGTTTTCTGAATCCAAATTTGCTTGCCCCTCCCCCCTTAATGAAAAACCCCTGTATTATAAAGTACTTGCGGCGTTTTACGAAAATTGTCTTCAAAGTGTGCCACAGATTCCATTCCACCATTTCGAAGGCAACTTAGTAACCAAACTAAACATGCAAATCTACAACGTGTATTCCACGAAGAGCTAATGTGACTATAGGCTTTGTGAATGCTATTTATTTAAATTGCTATGGGATGGAAAAAGAAAGGAATTCGACTTGGTATGTCACATATCAGTGACCAGGTTGCTGGGAAAAATTCAAAATAAAGGCTTCTGTAGTCCAATTATTATCACATTTCCAGACAATTTCCGAACAGTTAGGTCAATCTCTGGAATCTTAAAAATTGGACAGTGTTATAATCTCACATAAGCTTTTAAACGGAGGACATTAAAATTATAAGCATCAGGGGGCCAACCGCAGCCATTTATTGAAATAATGGTTTTTTTCTAGAGAGAGATTTCATTTTAAACATAAAAACGGTTTTTAGATGCTGAGACCAATAGGATCAGAGAAAGGCCCCGTAGCCCAATGGATAAGGCATCTGACTACGAATCAGGGGATTCCAGGTTGGAGTCCTGGCGGGGTCGCGGATATTTTGATTTTATAAACTCTATGTCATTTAAATTTCTTTTATCACTTTAATCGCTTTCATAAAATTATTAGGCTGGATAAGAAATCAAGTTATTTTTGGTAAAGGAACATCGCTAAAGGTGCCATTCAAACAAATTATATGTTTTTCCATTCTGATAGTCTCTGGCTTCTATAATATACGATATACGTCATCCATCGGTGAAATACAGCCCCTACCGGAAATCTTACCACATCTACCATTGGTTTAAGATACTATCACTGATCATCGATGATTATGAATGAGTCAAATCACTGTGATCATGAAGGTTGATGGAGGGAAAATGAAGGAGACATATTCCCATATTTTCCAGTGGGAAAGACAACCAGGGTTTACCTTGGAATTTCGTAATGTCAAACTAAAGTCGAGCTCGTAGTCAGTGTTCAAAGAAGTATTTTGCAATTTTTTCTATGGTTAAATCATGCTCTGCTCATTTCATTTTCTTGCAAAGAATCGAAAAAATATTGAAAAAAAAAGAGAAACAACCGGAACGAAAAATACAAATGTTTTATTTTTCAGGCCTCGTATACACACAACTGCAACAGCAATAAAAAGTGGACTACGAATTTATGGAATGAGTTGTTTCTTTATAGGAATATATTTTATTTTCGAGAATAATTCACCTTTTTTTCTTAACAAAGGCTCAATGGTAAGGCATCTGACTACGAATCAGGGGATGCTTGGTTCGAATCATGGCGGGGTCACTGTGCTTTTCATTTAATAAACTTTGTATCTTGTGGATTTCTTTTGTCATTTCAATCACTTTTACGAAGTTATGAGGATGGAGACCAAATCCATGCACTTATAGTTACCGATTATGCATTGCTGCATTTGCTCTTCAAAATGTTCTCAAACTCTTATAATACTAGTCATCCTTCTTTTAATAAAATATAACCCCTGCCTGAAAGCTTCCAACATCTTCTGAGCAAATGAGTTTAAGATACCGTTCCTGATCATCAAAGATTTCCGTTTTTTTCAGAAGAAAAGACAAATCACCATGATCGTGTAGGATGATGGAAGGAATATGAGGAAAACATATTTCGATTATTTAAAAACCAGCTCAGATTCTGCTGGAAGGAAAATCATCTAGGGTTTATCTTGAAGGATTATTGAGACTGAGCATGTAGGTTTGTTCCCATTCGACAACTAACTCTCTTAGAAATCAAGAGTGCCACGGACGTTGATGCAGAGCTTCAGGAATTAGTCACTATGATCATACAAGGCTGGCAAGAGAGAGGGGTAGACGTACCACTCAAGTTACAGAATACTTTCCTTTCATAGAAGAATTGTCCATACTGGACGGTGTCGTGTTCAAGGGCGAGCGAATCATAGTACCATCTACCCTAAGGTAACTTATGATAGACAGAGTACATACTAGTCACCTCGGTGTTCAGGGGTGTCTCAGGAGAGCTAAAGGAGCCTTCTACTAGCCAGGCATTTACAAGAAAATTACAGAGTTCATCTCACGGTGCAGCATTTGCAACAGCTACAAACCAAACAGCAGAAAGAATCTTTCATTCATTTCATTTCATTTTATTTTTATTTAAACACGATCAATTCATCAGCCTAAAAAATACATACCACATACGCTAGAATATTTAAAACTCAAACTATATACTATAACACTAAAAGCTGTTTTCCGTGAGTGCCGTGCGTTAGACTTAAAGAATGTCATTGATCTTACGTTTAAATACCCCCAGAGACTCTTTGTTCCTTATATCGCATGGTAGACTGTTCCATAATGTGGCGCCATTGTAGCTAAAGCTTTTTCGGTAATAATTAGTGCGCGGTAATGGAACATTGAGCTTATTTTCAGAGTCCCTGAGGTCATAAGCAGAGTCACGCCACGTAAACTTTGAACACAGATACTCTGGAGCTAGCCCGTGCAGACATCTAAACATCATGGTGGCTTTGTGAATTTCCTGCTGGCGTGCAAGATTTTTCCACCTTAAAAACTCGAGTAGCTCAGTTGCATCAGCATCATAGTTAAAGAATGTCAACACACGGGCTGCTCTATTCTGCAATTTCTGCAGTTTGTCTCGTAGCGTTTTCCCACAGTTACCCCAAACAATGTCACAGTAATCAAAGTGAGGTTTTACTAAGGCTTGGTAAACGAGATGTAAGGTTGATGCTGGGATCAGGTGCCTAATTCGCTTTAGGGCCCCGATACCAGAGGCGATCTTTTTGGTTGATTTTTCGATCTGACTATGCCAATCGAGTTTATCGTCTATTATTACACCAAGCGATTTCGTAGCTGTAACCTGACTCACTTGAGTATTGTTCATTGTAATTGTTGGTGAAGCCGTGAGAGTATTCAGTCTCTGCCTCGACCCTATTAGCATGAACTCGGTTTTGGTCATGTTCAATGTAAGTTTGTTTGCTTGTAGCCAGTTGAAAACGTTTGCTAGGCCTTCATTTAGACAAAACCGAACATTCTCAAGATGACTGCCCGCATATGTAATGTGCGTGTCATCAGCGTACATTCTTGGTTTACAATTTGATAAGCAATTTGGAAGATCGTTAATATATAATAAGAACAATAATGGACCGAGGATGGTCCCTTGAGGGACGCCGCATGTCAGTGAGTAGCGACCCGTTCACAGAGCATTTTTGCGTGCGGTTTTCTAGATATGACTGAAACCATTTGAAAGATTTGCCATGTATACCATAATAGTTTAGTTTCGATAGAAGAATCTGACGATCAAAAGTGTCAAAAGCTTTCTTCAAATCCAGAAAAATGACGCCATTGATTTTCCCGTTATCAATATCATATGCCCAAGAATCTGTCGCTTCCAACAAAGCTGTTACAGTTGAATGATTAGCACGAAAACCTGACTGATTTTGACATAGAATATTGCGCTCTTTCAAATAGGCATATAACTGTTCATAAACTATCCTTTCAAACGCCTTCGCCACCATTGGAATCACCGATATTGGGCGGAAATTGTTTACATCACCGCGGTCACCCCGTTTATAAAGAGGGGAAACCCTTGCATATTTCCAGTCATCTGGGAACGTCCCTTGGTTAATAGATTGATTGAAAATATCACATATCGGTACACAAATAAGATCAGCACATTCCCTGACCAACCTAGCAGATATTTTGTCAAGGCCCGTTGCCTTTGACTCGTCTAGTTTATTTAAAAGTGAAAATACTTTATTTGGATTGGTGGGTTGGAGCTTAAACCGTTTATCTGTAGCGGTAAGATATCTTTGATAGCTACCACTATCGCAATTTATCTCACTGGCAAGTTTTGGACCAATATTAGCAAAGTGGTTATTGAATTCGTTTGATAGCTCCAACGGATTAGTTATCGTTAATCCGTTCACTTTTAGTGACGCCACTGACGTTTTCCCAGATTTTCGAGAGGTTAGCTCGTTTATAGTCTGCCAGGTCTTTCGGGAGTCGCTGGTGTGCTTACTAAAACTATTTTGGTAATAAACTAGCTTAGCTGAGCGTATTTGCTTATTGGTTATATTTCTTTGTTTCTTAAATAATGCCCAATCGTTAGGATCATTTGTCTTGCTAGCTTTGATTTTTAATATGTCTCTATTATGCATAGAGTCTTTCAATTCAGAGGTAATACATGGAGAACTCCGTGAACGAACACGCATCGTTTTCAGTGGGGCATGTTTGTCAGCAATAGCTAGAAATGTACATTTCCATTGCTGCCACATCACGTTTGGGTTGGAAGACTCATATACATTATCCCAACATTGAGATAGGATGTCATAACGAAAATCTTGACGATCGAAATTTCGGAAATTTCTATATGTAATAGAATTATGTCCAATAGACATTCCGTTCTGGGCAAGTTTTCTATATACATACACCATGCTATGATCACTTATCCCGATGTGACAAACTCCCGAACAAACGATCTTATCTGAGCAGTTGGTATAGATTAAATCAATTAGAGTTGAAGAGGTGGGTGTTATCCTCGTTGGTTCAGAGATGAGCTGCTCGAGTCCATAGACATCGGCAATACTCCTTAATTTGGATACGTCATTGTCATATCGAGTAGTGATCATATCACAGTTCATGTCTCCCAGTACAAAAGATTCTACATTTTCACTATCCAATTTTCCAATTAGGGATTCAAAAGGTGAAAAAATGCCAATAGGAGAGTCAGGTGGTCTGTACCAAGTAACAATCACAAAAGATTTTGAATTTGGCTTATGGATTTCCAAGCAAAGATTTTCTAATGTATCCATATGTAGGTCATTTCGTACAGTAAAGTTGATTGAGGTTTTTACATAGAAGCATACCCCTCCGCCGGATTTTGTAAGTCTATCGCAGCGAATTATTTCGTATCCCGAAATATGAACTTTATGATCTCGAATACTCTCGTTCAGTTTCGTTTCATTTATGGAAACAATATCGATATCATTGTTTGCTAATAGGATTCTTAGCTCGTCTATATGTGTTGTTAATTGATTAATATTGAGTGATGCCATTTTAAAACCGCGCAAAGGAGGCAATAGTGAGATAGATTTAGATTTTTCGGCTCTTTGGTTGCTTAATTGGTCCCGCACGGCATTGACGGAAAACACATTATATTATGCTAGGTGCGATTTAAAATTATTATAAAACTGCTCATTACCTTTAAATTTAAGTGCAGTCCACCTTTGTTGAGTCCGCCATGAGATATGTTCTCATGATGGATTAATTTCCATCCACTTTGATGGCAGAACTTCTTTAGATGCTTGTTGGCTGTTTTCACTGCCTGGTCAAGCTTATCTTTTCTGCATACAAGCTCCGACAACGTGACTATAGTATCGCAGGTGCCCTCGATCTGCCTCGCGAGATCCACAATCGATTCCGCAACAGCCTTTGGTTCCCTGGTTTTAAGATCATTAGTCCCAATGTGTAAAATCACTTCGTTGGGCGAAGGTTCTAGATTTGGCTTGAGATAGTGATTCATGGCCATCGTCGTAGCGCCCGAGAAAGGCTTGACTATAACCCTATGGCCGATTGCTTTTCCCAGTTTTTTTCCAGGTATTCTTGAGATCATCGAATCTCCTATGAGCACGGTTGTGCCCTCTTTGGTTGTTTTTCGGGTTCGAATTCTTTTCCTGTCAGGGTGTTGTTGGAAGCTCCTTTGTTTTTCGATTTCTTTCTTTTTTCCTTGATTTCACAATGAAGCCTTGTTCTTTGTTGGCGCAAGGTGTTGACTCATCCATACTTTGGACAATGGTATGTTCATTAAAGGTGTTATTCGTTGAACGGCATTGAGTAGCTGCTTCTCTGGATACGATTTGCAATGCAAAACTTAAAGAATCGCGTTCTTGGACTAACTTTTTATTTTCTTCCTTCAAAGATATAATTGTTTCCCGAAGTCGAGAATTTTCGGATTTCAGGTCCTCCTCTTTAGGTTTCTCTTTGATATGAGCCCTTAAGTTCAGCACTTCAGATTTTAGACAGTCCAACTCCTCTTGTACTGATTTGGCGTTCTTGTTAAATGCCGGAGTAGAATCTTCTTCATTCACGAGAATAACCGAGTCGTCATCAACCGGTAACTGGAGTAGCTTCTTCAGTTTGGCTTTCATTGCCTTTGCTTCCGGACCTTGGACTTGAAGGGTACCGGTTCTGTCAAGTAAAACCAACGTTATTATCTTCGACTTCAAAGAACTAGACCTTTCAGAGGGACTCGCGGTTACAGAAACTTCCAAATTCAGGACATTCGAACAAAATTCCTGAAGTTGTGGTAGGCTTCCTTTCCACTTGAATAGACTTTGTTTGTCGTCCCAATGTAGGTATTGGTTTATGGGAGTTAAAGAAGGTTCAGCGCCAACAAATTCGCCATGACAGCATTACAGCATTACAGCATTATCTCGTATCTTACGATATACCGACAAGACCATGGCAGAACATCTCAGCTGACCTGTTTGAGCTCAACGGCACCGACTACCAAGTTACCACTGACCATTACTCTAATTTATTCGAGTTATGCTGACATCTAAGACCGCCGGAGGGGTTATTGAAAACTAAAGCCGCACCTTGCAAGATATGGGCTTCCGGACCGTATCACCACAGACAATGGACCACAATTTGACTGTAACGAGTTTCAGAAGTTTGCAGCGGAGTATCAGTTTGAACACATTAAAACCGCCACGATACCTTCAGTCCAACGGCAAGGCAGAGAACAGTGGTAAAACAGCAAAGAACATCTTGAAGAAAGCTGCTGATGCTGGCCATGACCATCACTTGTCTCTACTGGACTTTAGGAACACCCCATCAGAAGGGATGGACAGCACTCCTGCACAGCGTCTCTTCCCTGCCCATGGCTAATCATCTGCTTCAGCCAAAAGTTATTCCTAATGTTAGGCTCAAATAACAACAAAGGAAACATAAACAATCCATCTACTACGACACAGGAGCTAGGGAGCTGCCATCACGCAAAGTCGGAGATGTGGTGCGGGTTCGACCCTTACCATGTCAGTCAAAATGGTTGAAAGCGCAAGTTAGTAGTCAGGTAGCGATACGCTCCTATATGGTGTGCACAGAAGATGGCAGACTCTACCGCCAAATTCGTTCACATCTTTACAAAGTTTCCGAGAACTTCCAAGGGATGCCAGACGAAGATAAAGTGCAGTCAAAGGTCGATACTCAGATTCGACCACCCTTCAGAAGACCCAGTGAGGGGATACCCCAGTTACGAACGAAATCTTCAGCATTGCAGATGCCAGCTGCCTGGCAGCCAAGTTCTCAGCCCGCTCCACCAAGTGTTCCCATACCTGTCTCTACTAGAAGTGGCAGAATTGTTAGGAGGCCTGCGTACCTGAGGGATCTTACTACTTAGGGAACCGGTGCTAATGCGGAGTGAACAATCTTGAAAGGTGAACATTTTTGGTTAGTGCTAATCCGTTTCAAGTTAGATTTACGTTTTCAGTTTCCTGTTATAGTGTTTTTGTTTGTATATTCAAAGAGGGGAGATGTAACGATGTCACAATAGCCTCTACGAGCTTGCGCAGTACAAAGAGAACTGATAACCTGGATGCATGCACACGTGTTATGTTATTTATTTTTTGCAATAGTCAACTTACGGTTATATTAAAATCGCTGTGTTATCTGACCACGTTACAGCCGCATGTTTTGCTCAAACTGTGGACACAAATGTGAAGACACTGGCAGGTTTTCTCGAATTGTGGAAAAAGTGTGTAGGTCTCATTTTTACAGAAATTTTGAAATTTTGTAATCATTATAAAGATCTGCTTTATGGACTGCGAGACTTCACGTTTTATTTAAGTGGTAATACTCGACGCCAGTTATTTATCATCTTTGATTACTGAACCATATAGATTTTTATCGGATTCAAAGAATCACAGTAGAAATTTCTTTTTCAGGTGGAACAAGATGGCGGGAGAACGACAACTACCCAAGATGCATTTCTAGATAGCTCGATCCAGTCCCTTGCAACTTTATTCGGATTCGGAGTGAGCTTTTAGAATTCGGAGTGAAGCTTTTTTGCTTTGACGATCACCTTTATTCAGGGAAAGGCCCCGTGGCCCGACGGATAAGGTATCTGACTACGAATTAGGGGATTCCAGGTTCGTGTCCTGGCGGGGTTGGCCACGCTTCTCTTTTCGGTGGTTTTTGTTGAAAAAAGAGCTTTGACTACGCTGCATTGTGATCTTCGTCATGCGGTCATGGGACTCGATCCACAGCGTCATCAGGGGAAAATTAACATTTCGCCGAAAGAAGGCTCCATAGGGCTTTTGCTCAATGTTGGTTCGCGCGCCAGCGTATTGTTTTTCTTTAAAATTTTTATATTTCGCTTTTCCAGGTCACTATAAGTCATCAAAATGACGATGAGCATGATTGATTTTCTTCAATTTGCTACGGTAAAATCTATCATAATTTTTGCAATTTGTGAAATTTGTCCTGCCGATCATTTAAAAGCCGAAAAAAGGCAGTTTCCTCGCCATTTGCAATTTTGTGTTTTCTTGTTTTCTTCCTGTATCTCAAATTTGGTCTCATGAATTTTTTCTCATCAACAGGGACTAGAAAGGGCACAATATGTTTAACGGTCGAGCAAATCTTAAGAAATTCCACCGAAAGAAACGCGATTAATCTTGCTCGAAAGATCCCTATTTTCTTTGTCTCAAAACATTACACATAAAACGGAATAGTCATGACTCCGAAACGTCAGATTTTATCGCTCGTTTTTACAGTTTTATGTTTAAAGAAGTCTCTTTTAATTCAAAACATTACGTAATGGAATAGAATTTCGCCAAGATCTATATCTGAGCATACGTAAACTTTTGGTTGACCTCTGTTTCAGGCGTAGAGGGCTAATAAATATTACGGGTTCAGTTTTTGGAAACCCTAGATTCCATCACATAAAAACTGTATTGTGTTAAAAACTGTTTTTAACACACCTTTTCAGATAAGGAAATTACTTCCCAATCAATTCCCAACGATGTTAGTTGCTGCCTGAATATTGAAAAGTGGCATTCTACTAGAATAAAAAGTCACACTTTAGTGGAAAACCCAGTCGAATGAAGAGGCGAGAAGTGGCTGGGATTGAAACAAAGTATGCTAATTTTTGTATAGTTATCTTTGTGAAGTAAATACAGCACTCTCGTTGAAAGATTGAGTGTGTAGCTCGCTAGTATGACTAGTGATGGCAACATTTACCAACCGACTCCCATTTACAAAATCAGTAAACAATTTGGCCAAAAAATTGAGGAAAGAGGAGAGCTACATGTTGAACAAAAAAAGCATACGTAAGTTCAGAGTCATGCGGTGCAATTTACTAAGGTGTTGATATACATATCTCTACAAGAAATAGAAACGAGCCACGAATTGTGAGGCACTTTCGTTTTTCACATGCAACACAACTTGTGGCCACATGCATCGATCAAAACTCATTTATTCCTTCAGAGTGTATGCACTGGGCCCTTAGCGTAGCTCTTATAAATACCTCTGTAAAAGCGAAAAAAAAGGGCGTAAAAAGAGCTTTCTCGCTATTAACTTACTCTAAAACAGCTGTGAAAGGTAAAACTATCGCTGTGCGTGATTTCTTACCGTTGCTGAATAGAATCTGTTTAACTTCCGCGTACATAACTTAAAATTACCCATAAATAGAGGCTCGATTGTTCGAAATATAGCAATAGAGAACTTGATCGATCACTAAATGGAGTGTTCAAATCAGTTTTGATGCGTTCCAAGCCGTATAATTACGTAAAGTTCGAAATCCAAGATGGCGGACAATTAACATATTTGCAGATTTCCACACTTCACACCACCGAGTTAAGATAAATATGAGAAAAATTTGCATATTTACAGATCTCTATACTCCCAAACTTCGAGACTTCCACACTTCTACGCTACTAGGTCAAGATAAATGTGAGTAAGGTAAAGCTCATTTGCATATTGCCAGATTTCCACACTTCCACACTCTTACACTACCAAGTAACGATACATGCGAGTAAGCTAATCATATATCACACATTTTCACGTTTCAAGGTTACTCTAAGGTGATTAATTTTATGTGCAGCACATTCCATTGTAATAATGTGTTCTGCGCTCTTCAACCCCAAGTAAAAGCCACCAGTTCTGAGGCCGAGTAAGCATATCCGACATTACATCTTTCGGATTCGGATCATGAAAAGGACAATGACTTTGAAATTGAGTGAACTTTATTCATGCCGGAAATCGCCGTCAGCACATCACGAATGGATGCTTTAGATTAATTCATGATTGATTTCTCTCGAAATATTGCTACGTTCTATACACCATTTAAACACTAAGCTTTATAAATCTGTCGGGCGCGGTTGCGTGAATCGATAAGAAATCGCGCCCAACTGCATTTTAGACAAGCTCCCCATCGGTTAGTTTGTATCAATGTTTTCATTTCTCTCAAACCGTATGGCTATTGTAAACATTCATCCACTATTCATTCTCAACCAAATTATAAGAATCTGTCTCTTGGTCGAGGGTCGAGTTAAAAAGTTTCACAGCTACCAAAGCATAGAAGTCCGAAATTGACGGCATTGAGTTTCAAAATTAAGAAATTATCAAGACCGAGCCGGCTTTCTGTCTTCTGGACAATGTGTGAGGTTACGCCATTGCCACTTGATCGCTAACCCGGGAGGTAAATTACCCGAATCAGCCATTGGAAGATATTCAGTTCTGCTAATCAAACCCTCTCGAGAAATATCTTCCACGCACCCTAACTTGTGGAGTACAGGAGAAGAAAATACTCAGGCTTCAAGAGTAATGCTCAGAGGTTACGCTTTCTCAGCTTTTCTTTAATCTTCTTAAACATCACACATCAAATTTCACCACAGAACCACTAGATCCAGTTGTTCAAGGGCGGATAACGCTACCCAACGGATGAATGACTATCTAGCGGATAAGTGATGGCAAAACGTACTACGTTATCCACCGGATGGAGATTTATCCAATGGATAGCGTTATCTGACCTTCGAACAACCGGGGCCTGATGTTTTCAAAATAGTCGCACTGCGGAACACGCACTAAAATTAGTTCTAAAAAAATGAGTAAGTATCGGAGGATAAGCTCTCTCAGTTGATATTCATTGCCTAAAGCTTACATACAAATCGATACAAAGTAAAACGTGTGAAAAAGGCAATAATGTGGAGAAGTTTGTAAAGCGGATATATATATCGAGCATAGTTTCTAGAAATGGAGTCTGTTATTTATGCGAATACCATTCTTAAAAGTTCTGTGTTTCACTAAGTTAACTACGTTTCTGTCATCATCTACCCATCAATATGAGGCTCGATCTTTCATGGTATGCTTCCGACGCACATGACAATCTTTTTCAGTCTTCTCTGGCAGGAAAATATGACTTTACAGCAACTTAATGAGAATTGCTTCTCAACATTATGAGGGATTCTTGGCAACTTAAACGAGTCTTTGTTGAAAGATGAAAGCCAATTACTTAACAAAACCGCATACAGCCACAAGACGGCCATGGGGCCTGTAGATTCCAGGTTAGTGTTCAAGTCCCAGTATTCTTCGCTACTCTGATAAAATATATGTTTGATCAGATGAATCAGTCAAAACAGGAGTTTTTGGATGTATCCCGAAACAATGTTAATCGAATGAAGCCACATCTAAATCGCGGGATAAATGCTGATTGCTCTTGCACAGAGGTCATGCCAGTCACATGCACTTACCGGCAAGTCACTCTTGAAAATGTTTAAATTGAGTAGTCACAAAGTTGACATTTTATTAGTATAATTAATTATTCATTGCTTGGAATCTTATCGAAGTGGAAACAAAACAGATCGTGAAATAAGGAACTTCTTAGAGACGTTTCTCACTGACTTTGATGTTACATTACCTTTTTTACACGAATTGCTGGAACCATTAGGACTTCTGGTAAGTTGGCCAAGAGGAATTATCCAGTCTGTTTACTTTTCTCTTTGGCTTTAAACATTACATAATTCAGTTAAAACAACCGCCGTAGGGTGGAGTGTACTAAAAGTTGTTGCATTCAGACAATCACAATTTAAAGCTATTTCAAAGGCTCATTCGTTCTCCTTTTCCTTTGAGCAGATTGAGTTTCTAAGCTGACTCGTGAAGGATCTAATCGTTGGACTTTTTATTGGATACCACAGTTGCTAACTTTACTTCGGAGACGTTTTGATGGTACCCTAAATTTGATATGTTTTTTGTTTCTTTCTGTAGTCGTCTCATCTGCAATGAAGGCAAATATCATCCTATTCACTGTGGGGATAATTTTATCTTTGTCCCAAACAACAGGTTTGAACTCCATCATGTGTAATGTAACCTGCTTTGTGTCAACAAGGCCCAGTTAAATATCAATACTATTTTAAATCAAAACAAACACAACTTCTCCTGTTTGAGAGGATATTATTGTAGTGCCAGAAAAGCATTATGAAATCCACTAGAGGGCGAAGAAATCTTTATTATGCCGAATGAACGAAGTAATAGCTCCTTCTAAAGTTCTTCGAAAGAACCAATCCGCTCAGCCCCTAAGCCAAAAAACATAGGTAATGGCACAGTATAACAAAATGGAACTGATAGAGCTACCAATGTTAAGACCTAGTGTTGTAGAGGAGAATCATCAAACAAGAGTACTGGCATTGCAGTTCGGTCTTGACTCGTCATTTCTTAACCCTCCAAACGTTTGTTTTACTAGTTTTTCTGCTTCCCCCTTTTATTATCTGTCCTGACGAGCTACCTGCCTAAGATGCTAAACCCAGGGCGGTTGGAAAGTTTGAGTGAATTGCTTGTTTGTTTTAATTTCACTTCGATCTGAGCATATTTCCCCATGCATGTTTTCTTTGTTCTTTTTATGGAAACAGAAGACCCATTGATACAATAACAATTGTTCTTCGTATTGAAGGGAAAAGAGTACCCAGAATGTAATGAAAAGCTAAAGAACACGTTCTTGTACAAATGGAAAATGAGCATGAAACAATTTTAACTGAGTTTTGAAACTCAAAATCTTGTCGTTTCAGATACCACCCACCACGGAAAACATTTTTCAGTTCACCATCAACCAAAAGTTAACATTCCCCAAAAAGCCAAACACAGATTTCTCGAAATGAAAAAGCAGCCACTTGATGAGAAAACCGCTTATCGAAAGCAACTAAGATACCAGGAGGCCAATAGTGCTATGATAAAAACCAGGCTGGATGATAGCCTAGGAAGAATACCCTGGAGTAATAACCATGAAAACGTTGCATCCTATGTTGACGGAACAGGAGGTGTATCACAACAGAGGCTTTTAGCAATCATGAACCAGTTAACCAATGATATCAGAGTAAATGGACGGAGAATCACTCCTCTTCAAACGCAAATGGTACAGCAAACTAATGATGGCGACATCAATCCGACATCACCAGCGAGTAATATGCAGGACGAGATGCAACCCGATATGCAAACGAGCATGCAAGATGATATGCAGAGTAACACCAATGACATGGGAAATAATGAAGTTAAACCTATACAGATACCAATCAATCAGAAGGGAGGTGATGGTGCAACTGATGCCAATGGACCTGGTGATGGTGCTAATGGACCTGGAATGTTTGAGCGGTTGATGTTTGGCGGACTTTCCCAGATAGTAGGAGGAGGAAAAGGGAGTAACAGTTACTCTGAAACTGGTGGTGGAATGACGAACGTTCCTGGGTTATCATATGGTGGATCAAATAATAATGGTGTTATCAACCTTATGGAAAGCGAACATGGATTAAAGCCAATGCGGGGAATGAATGGCATGGGGAGCATAAATGGAATGAACGGGATGATGACTGGAATGCATGGGATGATGAACGGAATGGGTATGATGATGCCTGGAACGGGAAGAATGAGAGGCAATTCGTATTTCTCCAGAAGAGGAGAGACCGCGTCAGCGAGAAAGAAACCGCGATCAAAGCATAAGGAATTTCTTCGAAAGGCCGTGAAGGCAGCTTCGCTATCAAAAGCAGATGAAAGAAAAAACCTCCAAAGGATTCCCACAGTTACCATACACCCCAAGGCCAACATTCTGAAGAATAAGCCATACGTTATACCACTAATCCCTAACGATAAAACAACTGACAAGAAACCCACAAGACCTCTGCATGGTGCTTAAAAATTGTTTAGAAGAATTTCAATTACTGAAAGGAATGAGACAATTGAGATATATTTCATCGTATACATTGGCGGGTATTACCGATGAATTTCTTCAATTGAATGAAAAAAGCATCAATAAAATGTTTGGAACACTGCACACCATAACGGTTGTTAAAGTTTATCAAATTTTGTGACGCCTTAAACTTTAGCAAATATCGGAGAATGCGTTGATTCAGCCTACACGCAATGCTTCCTTCTCTATATTCCAAAAGAAAAACTATTTTGTTCGTGACCACTTGTACAGGCAATTTTTTAAGAGGGGAAAAGTCTTTTAAATTTTACAGATGGTATGACAGATTCACTTCTAAATGGGAGGAGAGAAAGCTGTTGCATACCGAGGGGGAGAGGCTGAAGAATTTGAAAATGCCTTTAAAAGGAGGGCTCGTTTGACTTAATTCTCATTCGAAAACCATAAAATTTTATTTGAAAGATGACATGAATTTAACAATTCCGCAAAAAAAAAATTTGGGTGGGTGTCCCCTATGAAAGGAAAATTCTTGTATATTTTTCATATTTGGACGGTTATCTATCTCTCTTTATAGTGGTAATCTCTCTTTGAAGTGAAATTGTAAGACAAATGCGATGGAGGAAATTTTCGATTGAATAAGGAGATGATGCATCCCATCGAAAAGGTCATAACAACGTTGGAAGCCGTCAATTTTTTGCTGTTCATAATTTTTTCAGCCGTCAAAGATCACTTAAAAAAATAATTCCCAACACGTTTTCTAATCCACCACAGTTTCCTTTAAAATTATGAAATACTTAAGGGCAAAATTGACCCCTTCCTTTATATTATGATATACCTGTAATGTATTGTTGGTTATTTCCCACAGCACCATTCCACCGTTGTATGTTAACACTTACCCTTGTTAAAGTCTTTTTAAAGATGTCATATGGTATAATAGGTTTTCTTTGTTCTTTTTGGTGACAGAGATATTGTAGCTTATTAAATATTTAGTTTGACATTGCGAACGAGGGAAGTTTTCCAAAATGGAGAATGAAGTCATTTCGCTAACATCTTGAATGGCAAGCGAGTCTTCTTTTTCAGTTTCGCTGACGTTTAAACGGTTGAAATGTCGAAAGGAAGATAATTTTATTTAAGCTTAAAACGGTTGTCCAGGCGTAACTGTGGGAAAAGGTAAGAAATCACCATTAACATTATTTAACACATAATCCTACCAGTGGTTCTTTTGTTAGATCTTCTTTACTGATTAGAAAAAAACAATAATTAACTTGGATTAAATCAATGCTAAGTCACTGAATAAAGTGTTAACATAGATAGCAATGCAGACTTAGTTTACGAGGGGTTCTTGATATGATACAGCGAAGCAGAGGGATCCGAAGTATCTCTGATTTGGTTGAGTAATTTTCGACCACTGAGCAGCAATATGACCGATCCTCAACCACTTTTGCTTGTTTGCTCGATCGATCTTGAAAAATTACCTTTAAAGTGGTCCTTAAAGAAACACCTGCTGAGAATTAACTTGGCCCCATTGCTGAACAGACATAAACTATGCACAGTTAGATTAATTGGCCGAAGATTATGTTAAATTACAATCACAAAACAGTTTTGAAACAATTTATATCAATAGCATGATCATCTCTTCGCGACATCCTCATTTCTCTTCTTTCCTAACAGCTCACGAATACTACGATGATACTTTAAATGAACGATGACAGGCTACAAATTTGGCTTCCTCCTAACTGCGTTATTGTACTTTTTTGCTGGAGCCTCCATCACAACAGGTACCTTCTAAAAACCTAAAAACCAGAACCTGTATGTTAAAATTTTCGCACAACTGCAAAATGTTTGCTCTATTATCTAAATGAATCAAGTCATGTCTTGGTTTAAGGTAAAAATGATAATTCAACAACAGCAGTGGCTCGACAGTTCATTCTTCCACCAAGGATCCATCAGATCAGTCCGTTTGCCGGCACCATATCAGCTACTGACCCCTCAGTTCTGGCCTTCCATGGGATTCCGGAGACAAGTTCTGAGATACCTTCACAGCAGATTGAGAATCAAATTGCACATTTGAACGAACTTACACAACAGCTTCGTGGTATGCCACAGTCTCCTTCCATTACACAAGTAGGCAAAGGCCTACCGATACCGCTTTCTAGGTATGCTGCACAGATAGAGAAAGGAGCGTCTGAAAATGGTGTTAGCCGTCCATTAGGAGTTGAGCCAAGCTATTTTAGAAATATAGCGGGAAACCCATTGACTGGACCCAATGGATTAACAAAAGAAGTCCTTTCAGATCTGATGTTTGGAAATCTTAAAAGCCTTGCATCGGTGGGAGGATTAACAACTGCTAATAGTCCTGCGGAAGACAATGGATTGTCGCCTCAAATGACTGGAAACTCTGAATTGAGTGGATTTAACAGTCCCTTGCTTGAAGAAAAGTTGGCAAAATCACAATCTGGAAAATCAGGCCTTGGTCTACCCCTCCCGCCAAATGAAAGTATGGATTTTAATGACCTACCGAACAGTGATCTCGACAATATAAACAAGACCCCATATCTCCAATCGAGACATCACGCCAAAAGCAAAAGGAAAAAGAAAGATAATAAGTCTGATGTTGTCACAAAATTGCTACTCTCTTTATTGGTTGATAAATTAAAAGACATATACGAAATTGATAAAATGAACAGCTCACAGCGTAAGACGTTGAAACTGGATTCGTCGACGGTAGGAAAAATCGAGAACACTCTGAAGGAACACGGCCATCCGTCTGACCACAACAAACTTAGTTCTGGAAAAGATGTAAATAAGGAGGCCAAAACAACTGAAAACTTCGAAACTAATCTCTCGTTCCCACTAACCTTCTCTGATACTAAAGGGACTCAGTTATCACTTGTAGATTCCCCGAAGAATGACAAAGATGACACTTCTTTACTTGATGTCGACACGAAAAACATCGAGAATATTATCAAAGGTATTGAAAATGGGGGTGAAAAGTCTAATGAAACTGAAAGCATCAGAATTGATTCGGGTAACAGTCCTCAAGAAATCTCCCAAAAGACAACTAAAACTCTTTCACCAGACATAAACCACCTTCAAACGGGATCTACGTCCGAGTTTCATCGTGTTAAAATGGAACCTATAGGTGAACTTGGAAAAACTGCGAACATACCGAGTATTTCTGATTATCACCCAACTTTAGAGGTTTCCGAGGCAAACCCTCCGTCTGAACAAATGTTTGAAGTACATACTGACAAAGCAACAATATCAACGTTACCTACGTTTTCCATCTCCAGTCTATTAAATCAGGAAATACCTGGAACTGTCAAAGGAAGTAACCGAGTCTTAAATGTGGTAAAGGAAAACGAGTCCGGGAGTCTTACTGGTTCTAACTCAGCAACAGTGCCTGTCACTACTACAGAAACTGAAGAACATAAAGGTATAACTACAAGTGCCAGTGAAAGTGACGCCGCTAATTACCTTGAAGCTTCTAGAGTTCTGGGTGCTGTTTTCAATAAAGTGAAGGATCCTCTGGCTAGGAAAAGCGTTGAAGTCGCTATCAAAGCAATGTTGAAATTAATGAAGTCAGAAAACAGCTATTCTAAAAAGGAATCAGTTCCATCGTCCAAAAGCTCGTCAATACTTCAGGATAAAGTAAAAAAACTGATGAAAACTATCCATGAACTTTCTAAAATGGTTCATGTTGAAGATGATTCTCCGCATGGAAAGCACAAAAAGTACTCCCGTGTAAAGCATAAGCTTTTCATAAGCGATTTTCACAGAAACGAACAATCCATCACAGGACACGGGTGGGAATGCACCATCTTAAGAGAAAACATCAATGGAATAATTAAGAGTTTTGTCACATTAATTATACCAACTCTAGGAAATAGAGTTAATAATCCGAATAACTGATACTATAATACAAGCAAATATGATATTTATAATAACAGTTTCGGTGACGTTTGAAATCTGATGTACTTAAGTCGAATGGAAGATAACTATATTGCGGGTCCCCAGACCAAAAATTTTCTGGTTCTTTGCCACCTTAGTACTTCTTTTAGGATTCATTTGGACCTTAATAAAGATAACTTACCAAGCTAAACGAAACTCATGTTATAAATAGCTCTGAAATTCGTTTACTCTTATTAAATTATAGAACTACGGGAAACCATTCTATCAAAGTACAGTTAGATGTGGAGGGTTGTGTTTCTTTGAATTTGGTTTGAGTACTAAATTGTAAAGAGGCATAGTTTTCTCATTTACGAGTTATCAGGCTTCTCACCTGGCAGCAGATCGGCAAAAACCTAGCTCTAACGGCTATCATAATCATGATTGTTCCTTGATTCCAGCTGTCACTCACTACACAGAAGCATTTAGGATTGTTGGTTAGGATTGTAGAGGTAAGAACGAGAAATGGAAAACCTCAAAAAACCTGGCCGGTTAGCTCTGGCATATCCTACGATCAGATGTTCGTTTTACGGCGGAGCACAATAGAAGAAGGCAGAGAGGGAGAAGAAAAAGAAAGACGTGTAGAACCGCGAGGGTTGACGGTTGAGCCCCACCCGCCAACTATTGCGCTGCTACAGTATTGTGTCTCTATGCATATGATATAGTCAAAGTTTCGGTCAACAGCCGAATTCTTTAGTTTTGGTTGCACTGTTACAATTTAAGCCATCATCTTTGACATAACCACACACCCTGCCCACAAACGAAAAGGAAAAATAAGGTTGTAAGATGTGACTTAAGTTAACAATTAGTAACGTTAGGATTAAATAATGTCGCGTTCTGGGGAAAAAAGGTTTCTTCCTTCAAATGCACCTCTTCCCTAGCGGTATAAGTGATTTAAGGAAACCGTCAGGGAAAGACAATGCATTGCTGCGAGGTAACGGCCTAACGACGATAATGAACAGAAACATTCCTTCAACGTAGCCTCTTGCTACAGAGACCTGAGCGAACTCTGGCAATACAGGTGGGGATAAAACTAGTCTAAACAACCCCTCTAGTTGACTAAAATTTTACTAAACAATTTTTGATTAAATTTCAGACAAATCAATATGTTACTGTATATCTACCATACGAATAAGGAAAAAGGAAGAAAGCTCATTCTCCTTTCGTGTTTTCGCTTCGCTTCATCTTTATTACAGAAACCGATGAAGCAGGTTGCTCATCGAAGCGTCTAGTATGCAATTTCAATGTTTTGCTTGAGTTGATACCAACTTGAGCCAAACTTATTACTTAGAAGCGCCAATGAGGGAAAATCTTTTTTCTTAACATATTCTCATAGATGTTGGTCTCTCGAGAAAGATGATAATTTTAACGCTGAATGCTCTGTTTTACCGTCTAGTAAGTTTCTTTTGAGTAAAACTCGAGCTCAAAGGAAGAGATTTCACCAGAATGGTCTGCTTTAATCGATGATACTCTGGATACAGAAAGAAAAACAAATATCAGACAAATATTTAGCAACACTGAAAAGTGGAAATGACAGTTTCTAACCTCGTGAAGTAAAACCAGTGGTAGATAAGGAACTGAGCCTAATTCATGCATAAGTAATGCAGTATATCTTACATCATTTTGGTTGAGAGGGAAAAACCATCATTATTTCACGACAATAGACATTAAGATAGTTATAATCATCATGATTTGTCCTTTGACGCTGTTTAGAATTTCTCGGAAGGATCTCTGATGTGAGGGAAGTGGATAACATGTAGTAGGGTGTTTCACTATTCCCTGGATCGAGATTAAGGTAATATCTCCCGGATGACATTTTCGGTAGATCGTAGAATATTTTTTAAGAAAGAGCCCGGCGTAATGCATTTTTCGTTAAAAAATTCACGACTTCTCCATTGAACTTATCCGTAACATTTAATGAAATAGTAGGTTTCCTTTGCTATTTAAACGAAACTTTATAATCTTAATCACCTTTTTGGACAAATATAACGGTAAACTTTTCCTGATTGACCGAACGTATCAACGAGATATATTGTAGAGCTCCTTTAACTACTTCTGTTAATAAACAAAACAACAATTGCTAATTTGCATTTCATTTTATTTTTGCAGTCAACTATTACGATGAGGGTGATTTTGACAGCGGTCGTTTTGATTGGGGTTTATTGTGAGCTTTCAAATGGTAATATTCTGCTGTTTGTCTGTGCTATCTTGCAAGTAATGATAATACTTAAACGTACATTAATGCAAGTTAATCACTGTTACTTTGCAGGACTTCATAAGGATAAGAAAGAAAAGGGAGACAAGCTCGTTAGTTTTTTTCGGGACAACAATGGGAGTGTACTTTTGCAGGAAAGTTCTGATGCAAACAGAGATGGGGGAGACTCAACATGTCACATGTGATAACTCCACAAAAGAGGGAAAATCTGAGGGCAGGAAATTGTCAACAACCAAGAGCCTCACGGGAGAGGAGGAAACTAAGCAAGGATACAATAATCATTTGCTAGTTATAAAAAAAAGTTTTCGGAAAGAAGGAAAATAAAACTGGAAATGAGAGTAATGACACCAGCTCTAAGACTAAAACCAAAAAACCCATTATTATGACAGTAGCCAAGATAAAAAGAAACAAAAAGCTAAATTTCGCCAGCTTCTATGTGCGCTTTTGAATGTTTCAAATGAAAGTGAGGCTTGTAAAAACAAGCACCATTCTAAGAAGGCAATGATATGGCCAACGAGAATGATACGTGGTAAAGAGAGTACTTCTGAGTAAGCTGAGTCGAGGCTATACAATCAAATGCCATTTCTAGATGACACGAACAGTCCTAGCGAGTCATTTTTTGGAGGAGGTATTCAGAATGGCTTATCCGACAACTGGGATAATGATCCACTTCTGAATATACGTAGGAAGCACATCATGGTTTGAAAATGGTTCCCTTGCTGAAGTCGTTAAGGCAAAGCTGTATGGCCATGGAACTCCTGGTAATTTTGGTAGCCTCAACGAGGCATTGAATGGTGAAGGACTTAATGGATTTGGCCCAATGCCAACCCAAGGCAGCTCGAAGCTGATTCAAATACTTGGCAGCTATTGGAAGTTCCGACAGGAATTCTGTTTTTAAACGAGATGATGCAAGAGTTTCTCTTGCCAACAACCGGGAAGAGACGGAAGGCCATGAAGCATTCCAGACTTGGCCGATAGAAATAGCTTCTCGCAACTTAACAACGGTCTTCAGAGCTCTTCACTTCTTCCAGAGCCCAGCTTACAGCTAAAAGGCAACATGAGAACACCTTTGGCGTCGGAGCAACTATTCATGCCCAAATGTTGACAATGGTGCTCTTGCACCGATTGTCCAATCAACCAATTGGTAATTCTCCTTTGAAAGGTGCATCTTTCCTAGGAGTCGTTCTCCTATAGGAAGATCTCTATGGTTGGAAACCACTTGACATTCCCTCGATGATCAGGCCACTGTGGCCCTCCAACATCAAGAAGTTCTGAATTTCAGAGTTCTGTGTTGGAAGGCTCCTCAGAGAGAAGGTTCTCTCCTTCAAAGAGCCGGTGGATTCGACACTCCAATATCGTCTTCAGTGCTACAACGCACTTCAAACCCCACTCAGCGTATGATATGGAAAATGAAAGGGAAGAGCAAGGTATTTCTAGTCAGGGAGATGATTTTGTAGAACGGAATGAAGCCAATGAAAGGCATTTACCATTGCGTCAATCAGTGGGTAATAATTTGGTAATGGAGAAATAAGCGACAATCATGCGAGAGGAGGAATCGTCCAATGCAAAACAAACCAGATGTAGATCGTATGTTGGAAGCTTCAATCTACTTTTAGGTCCCAGAAAGTTCTTCCCATGTCAAGGGTTGCTCGACTTGAACTCGATTCAAATCTTGAACATGGGTTACAGCTACCGGTGGCTCCATGGGTATGCCCTCTATCTTATCTAAGGACGAAGATTCCATAAACTTTAACGATTTAAATAATGATCGATCCCTTGCATTTAGAAGATGAAAAGTTTTAAAAGGAGGGAAAAATTTGGTTCCCTCATCAAAGAAAGCGCAAATGTCACAAAACATAAACCTAACATCAAGAAGAGCAGGGGATAAAAGCGGCATCCACTCCGCTAATTAATTTTCCTCTGTTGCTGACTGTTCAGCTGGTAAAAGCATTCGATCATGAACCTTCATTTGGAGCTTGCTTTTTTTCAAAATAAGAGAATCTAACAGTGAGCAGGAAACCAAGCGAGAGTCTCTGCTAAAAATAAGAGTTTAGTCGACGAGGGTCAGGTTATTGAGAGCCTAGGAGTATTACGGGTGGTATAGGTCTGACGTAAATTGATAGCCCGGACGTAAACAAGTACTGTCAAAATCTTTCAAAAGCGGGCAGACATCATTCATGAACTGATCAGTAAGGAGGTGTATACATGTTATACAAACTTGACGAAATTGAACAATTCGTAATGAAAATATCGGCAAACCACATTAGCCAAAAAACAAATAGGAAAATATATTGTATCATATGGGCAACTGTCAGTTATCTTGCTATTTTCTATCAGTTATGGATTGAAAAATAAAGATAAAAAAGATATCTGTGGTTAGTGTCTGTATTTGCGAATATAATATATGATTGAATAAAACAAAAGAACTTTTCCTTGACCTTGCGCAAAATTGGAAAATGTGAGTTGTAAAGGATTGCCTCATGATCATCAGCATTTTTCATTTATGATGACCTTCCTTAATCACATCAAGAATACTTTTCTATAGTGTACAAAGAGTTATGACGTGCCCCTTTTCCACTTAATAGACAAAAAGATATCCATTAATGATCATCTTATGTTAAAAAATTTCTTTTCATGAGGATTTCCTTCGGAAACTTTCAAGAATAAGTATTTGTAAGGGTTCAGCAAAATAACTTTGGCAGCCTAACAAAGATCGTTGCTTTTCCTTGTTATTCATTTTCAACATTTAACTACAAAACTTGATCTAGTGAAATTTTTCAGGGATGACCTCTCAGTAAGGTGATGTTTGTAGGGAATGTTTTCCTCTTATTTTCAAAGGGGTGGGCTCTGGACAGGGCAGTTCGGACTTGCCTTGAGGAGAGGGCATTACTGTTCTTCGTGGGCCAGTACAAACAAAAGCATTATGGCGCTCTGGAAGGGGTTAAGACTGCAAGGTAGTTTAGGAAACTGGAACTTGCGCTTGTAGTCTTTATTGGTCAATGAGAATAAAAATTTTTCCCCATCCTTTTTTGAGGATAGCACATACCTTGAATGCTTCACCCCCACTTAAAACACAATTACAAAGGCAACAGCCCACTGTCCTCTGTTGCTGCAATGCCTCTGAGGTCATGGTTCATTCTTGGGTTATCATAAGGTTGACAAACAATGCTAGTTGCTACCTGTATTTTCTTCCTAATCTCGGAGAAATGCTATATTGAAGGTCATTTTTATCATTTTGCACATGGAGATCATGATCACTAATTGAGCCACTTTAAGGTCTGGAACTTTTGTTTAAGTTTGTATCCTCTTTGTCCGGATGGCCAAGGAGCGATGGACAATCTAAAACACGTAGTTAGTCATCTGGCTGGTACATGTCATATTCCGCTCAGGATAAAAAAGACTTAATTGTGTTAATTTACCTTATTTTTTAACCATTGCAGTTTTCTTTTCATTCACACATCCCCACTCCCCTAAGATATTCGACCATGTGTGTGGGCATTCAATTAAATGGCTTGCCTTTTTCCTTTATTATCTTGGTCGATAATCCCCGTCTGAATAAGCTCAATATCGTTGTTTCCCTATTCAACAATGAAATATAACTGCAAAATGCCGTCCCTAAACTAAGAGAATAAATCCAATAGTTTTTTCTGGAATCGAAGGCGTCGGATTAAAGTCCCAGTGCCCTTTCTCGTTGCCTGTTCCAAAACACATGACAGTCTCCCGAGTCGAACCGTCTTCAAACTGGATTATTTAATAGCAAACACACCAGCCAGTAAGATCCCATGTATTGCAGGGAAAAACTTCACTGATCCTCAAAAGAAATAACTATTTATCACTTCATTCCCCTTTACATGGTTTAGATCATGGAAATAGAATGCAATTTCACATCGCAAAACCTAGGACTGAGAATCTCGAGAAAGATTCGTTCCTTTAGACAACCAATTGAGCCCATCATGGCATCAAAATGAGGTAAGATAAGAAGAGAAACGCTTTTCAAAGAAATGACTAGAAATACTCTTCAGTTACTCAAAGTTTTTAGGTCAGGATTCTGACATTTTCGGGTACTTAGAACATCGTTTACTGTACGATGGGGTAACAATGAAAGCCTTATGGTTTTTTTCATGATTGCCCAATGTGATAATACATTAAACCGCAATCGCCGGTGAAGACACACCAAGATCACAACAGTTTCCCGTAGTTTAGTTTTCTCTGTGAGCCA